>NC_092711.1:138476949-138481949 GCF_047496885.1 Scyliorhinus torazame
AAAGAGGGAGTGGAAATGGCAGAAGCAAAGAAAAGAGAGAGAGGCAATGGCAAGCAAAAGGAGTAAAGACAGAGAATTTGAACTTCACAAAGCAGAACTGAAGGAGAGGGAGTTGGCAAAGTCACAATCAACTTAAAATGTTGCCGTTAAAGGCAGTAATTGAGGAAAGTTCAGATGAAGGAGTAACCCTTCCTTGTCCAAATCCTAGTGGGGAAATGTTTAAATATATTCGAGCACTGCCAAGATTTAATGAGGAAGATGTAGAAGCCTTTTTTATCTCGTTTGGGAAAAAGCAATAAAAATTTACCAAATGTATGAAACTTTTGGGGAAACAGCTATTTTTGGAGGAATTTAAAGATATATTCCCCGCTGCAGTGAAAACGCATGTGGACGAGCACAGGGTTAAAACTGCCAAACATACAGCAGAAATGGCAGATGATTGAGAATTAGTTCAGAAATCAAGATTTGGTTTTCATTATCAAATTCAAGGCTGAAGAATAGAAACTGGGGAAATGAGAAATTCGGCGGTCAAGGCAAAGGAGGTCTAGTTGGAGATATTAGGGAGAGTTTGACTTGGGTTATAAGGGAAACTTGAGGGTTTGGAGAGATAAGAAAACTTGAACGGTTTCATTGTAATAGAGTTGGACAGACAAAGTCGCAGTGTTGGTACATAAGAAAATTACTGGGAAGTCAGATTCACTCTGTATCTAACCCCGTGCAGCACCTGTCCTGGGAGTGTTTGATGGGGACAGTGTAGAGGAAGCTTTACTCTGTATCTAACCCTGTGCTGTCCCTGTCCTGGGAGTGTTTGATAGGGACAATGTAGAGTGAGCTTTACTCTGTATCTAACCCCGTGCTGTACCTGTCCTGGGAGTGTTTGATGGGGACAGTGTAGAGGGAGCTTTACTCTGTACCTAACCCCGTGCTGTACCTGTCCTGTGGGTGTCTGATGGGGACTGTGTAGAGGGAGCTTTACTCTGTATCTAACCCCGCGCTGTACCTGTCCTGGAGTGTTTGATGGGGACAGTGTAGAGGGAGCTTTACTCTGTATCTAACCCCGCGCTGTACCTGTCCTGGGAGTGTTTGATGGGGACAGTGTAGAGGGAGCTTTACTCTGTGTCTAACCCCGTGCTGTACCTGTCCTGGGAGTGTTTGATGTGGACAGTGTAGAGCGAGCTTTACTCTGTATCTAACCCCATGCTGTACCTGTCCTGGGAGTGTTGATGGGAACAGTGTCGAGGGAGCTTCACTCTGTATCTAACCCAGTGTTGTACCTGTTCTGGGAGTGTGTGATGGGGACAGTGAAGAGGGAGCTGTACTCTGTATCTAACCCCGCGCTGTACCTGTCCTGGGAGTGTTTGATGGGGACAGTGTAGAGGGAGCTTTACTCTGTATCTAACCCCGTGCTGTACCTGTCCTGGGAGTGTTTGATGGGGACAGTGTAGAGGGAGCTTTACTCTGTATCTAACCCCGTGCTGTACCTGTCCTGGGTGTGTTGATGGAAACAGTGTGGAGGGAGCTTTACTCTGTATCTAACCCCGTGCTGTACCTGTCCTGGGAGTGTTTGATGGGGACAGTGTAGAGGGAGCTTTACTCTGTATCTAACCCTGTGCTGTACCTGACCTGGGAGTGTTTGATGGGGACAGTGTAGAGGGAGCTTTACTCTCTATCTAACCCCGTGCTGTACCTGTCCTGGAAGTGTTCGATGGGGACAGTGTAGAGGGAGCTTTACTCTGTATCTAACCCCGTGCTGTACCTGTCCTGGGAGTGTTTGATGGGGACAGTGTGGAGGGAGCTTTACTCTGTATCTAACCCCGTGCTGTACCTGTCCTGGGAGTGTTTGATAGGGACACTGTCGAGGGAGCTTTACTCTGCATCTAACCCCGTGCTGTACCTGTCCTGGGAGTGTTTGATGGGGACAGTGTACTGGGAGCTTTACTCTGTATCTAACCCTGTGCTGTACCTGTCCTGGGAGTGTTTGATGGGGACAGTGTATTGGGAGGTTTACTCTGTACCTAACCCCGTGCTGTACCTGTCCTGTGGGTGTTTGATGGGGACAGTGTAGAGGGAGCTTTACTCTGTATCTAACCCCGCGCTGTACCTGTCCTGGGAGTGTTTGATGGGGACAGTGTAGACGGAGCTTTACTCTGCATCTAACCCCACGCTGTACCTGTCCTGGGAATGTTTGATGGGGACAGTGTAGAGGGAGCTTTACTCTGTGTCTAACCCCGTGCTGTACTTGTCCTGGGAGTGTTTGATGGGGACAGTGTAGAGGGAGCTTTACTCTGTATCTAACCCCGTGCTGTAATTGTCCTGGGAGTGTTTGTTGGGGACAGTGTAGAGGGAGCTTTACTCTGTATCTAACCCCGTGCTGTACCTGTCCTAGGAGTGTTTGATGGGGACAGTGTAGAGGGAGCTTTACTCTGTATCTAACCCCGTGCTGTACCTGTCCTGGGAGTGTTGATGGGAACAGTGTCGAGGGAGCTTCACTCTGTATCTAACCCAGTGTTGTACCTGTTCTGGGAGTGTGTGATGGGGACAGTGAAGAGGGAGCTGTACTCTGTATCTAACCCCGCGCTGTACCTGTCCTGGGAGTGTTTGATGGGGACAGTGTAGAGGGAGCTTTACTCTGTATCTAACCCCGTGCTGTACCTGTCCTGGGAGTGTTTGATGGGGACAGTGTAGAGGGAGCTTTACTCTGTATCTAACCCCGTGCTGTACCTGTCCTGGGAGTGTTGATGGAAACAGTGTGGAGGGAGCTTTACTCTGTATCTAACCCCGTGCTGTACCTGTCCTGGGAGTGTTTGATGGGGACAGTGTAGAGGGAGCTTTACTCTGAATCTAACCCTGTGCTGTACCTGTCCTGGGAGTGTTTGATGGGGACAGTGTGGAGGGAGCTTTACTCTGTATCTAACCCCGTGCTGTACCTGTCCTGGGAGTGTTTGATAGGGACACTGTCGAGGGAGATTTACTCTGCATCTAACCCAGTGCTGTACCTGTCCTGGGAGTGTTTGATGGGGACAGTGTACTGGGAGCTTTACTCTGTATCTAACCCTGTGCTGTACCTGTCCTGGGAGTGTTTGATGGGGACAGTGTATTGGGAGCTTTACTCTGTACCTAACCCCGTGCTGTACCTGTCCTGTGGGTGTTTGATGGGGACAGTGTAGAGGGAGCTTTACTCTGTATCTAACCCCGCGCTGTACCTGTCCTGGGAGTGTTTGATGGGGACAGTGTAGACGGAGCTTTACTCTGCATCTAACCCCACGCTGTACCTGTCCTGGGAATGTTTGATGGGGACAGTGTAGAGGGAGCTTTACTCTGTGTCTAACCCCGTGCTGTACTTGTCCTGGGAGTGTTTGATGGGGACAGTGTAGAGGGAGCTTTACTCTGTATCTAACCCTGTGCTGTACCTGTCCTGGAAGTGTTTGATGGGGACAGTGTAGAGGGAGCTTTACTCTGTATCTAACCCCGTGCTGTACCTGTCCTGGGAGTGTTTGATGGGGACAGTGTAGAGGGAGCTTTACTCTGTATCTAACCCCGTGCTGTAATTGTCCTGGGAGTGTTTGTTGGGGACAGTGTAGAGGGAGCTTTACTCTGTATCTAACCCCGTGCTGTACCTGTCCTAGGAGTGTTTGATGGGGACAGTGTAGAGGGAGCTTTACTCTGTATCTAACCCCGTGCTGTACCTGTCCTGGGAGTGTTTGATGGGGACAGTGTAGAGGGAGCTTTACTATGTATCCAACCCTGTGCTGTACCTGTCCTGGGAGTGTTTGATGGGGACAGTGTAGAGGGAGCTTTACTCTGTATCTAACCCCGTGCTGTACCTGTCCTGGGAGTGTTTGATGGGGACAGTGTAGAGGGAGCTTTACTCTGTATCTAACCCCGTGCTGTAATTGTCCTGGGAGTGTTTGTTGGGGACAGTGTGGAGGGAGCTTTACTCTGTATCTAACCCCGTGCTGTACCTGTCCTGGGAGTGTTTGATGGGGACAGTGTAGAGGGAGCTTTACTCTGTATCTAACACCGTGCTGTAATTGTCCTGGGAGTGTTTGTTGGGGACAGTGTGGAGGGAGCTTTACTCTGTATCTAACCCCGTGCTGTACCTGTCCTAGGAGTGTTTGATGGGGACAGTGTAGAGGGAGCTTTACTCTGTATCTAACCCCGTGCTGTACCTGTCCTGGGAGTGTTTGATGGGGACAGTGTAGAGGGAGCTTTACTCTGTATCTAACCCCATGCTGTCCCTGTCCTGGGAGTGTTTGATGGGGACAGTGTAGAGGGAGCTTTACTCTGTATCTAACCCCATGCTGTACCTGTCCTGGGAGTGTTGATGGGAACAGTGTCGAGGGAGCTTCACTCTGTATCTAACCCAGTGTTGTACCTGTTCTGGGAGTGTGTGATGGGGACAGTGAAGAGGGAGCTGTAGTCTGTATCTAACCCCGCGCTGTACCTGTCCTGGGAGTGTTTGATGGGGACAGTGTAGAGGGAGCTTTACTCTGTATCTAACCCCGTGCTGTACCTGTCCTGGGAGTGTTGATGGAAACAGTGTGGAGGGAGCTTTACTCTGTATCTAACCCCGTGCTGTACCTGTCCTGGGAGTGTTTGATGGGGACAGTGTAGAGGGAGCTTTACTCTGTATCTAACCCTGTGCTGTACCTGTCCTGGGAGTGTTTGATGGGGACAGTGTATAGGGAGCTTTACTCTCTATCTAACCCCGTGCTGTACCTGTCCTGGAAGTGTTCGATGGGGACAGTGTAGAGGGAGCTTTACTCTGTATCTAACCCCGTGCTGTACCTGTCCTAGGAGTGTTTGATGGGGACAGTGTAGAGGGAGCTTTACTCTGTATCTAACCCTGTGCTGTACCTGTCCTGGAAGTGTTTGATGGGGACAGTGTAGAGGGAGCTTTACTCTGTATCTAACCCCGTGCTGTACCTGTCCTGGGAGTGTTTGATGGGGACAGTGTAGAGGGAGCTTTACTCTGTATCTAACCCCGTGCTGTAATTGTC